>NC_057812.1:119018690-119025925 GCF_018294505.1 Triticum aestivum
GCCACCACCGCTACCTGCCGGCCTCACCCGCCTGTACCCCGCCTCCTCTGCACACGGCGCCCGGCCCCGTGGCGCCCCTGTTTCCCCCGCTCCGCCCTGTGCGCCGTCGCCGCCGCCGGCGAGCCTGCGCCCCGGCTCGCCGTGCCCCCCCCCTTCCCCGTTGGTCGCGGACGAGCGCCCGCTGCGCCAGTTCGGGCGGGTGCCCAGCGCCCGCTAACACCGAAACCACTCTGGCCACTGGTGCCAATGACATGGGGGCCCCACGGCCCCAGAACGTTTTATTAAAAAAAGGAATTAAAATTAATAATAATAAAATTAATTAATTAATTAATTAATTAATTAAGGAATTAATTAAGTTCATTAATCATAATTAGATTAATCAAATTAACTAATTAGTCTAATTAAACTGTGATTAGTTTAGCTAAAACCTGATTAGCCTAAACAGGGTATGACAGGTGGGCCCCGCTGGACCCACACGTCAGTTTGACCAGTCAACGCCCCTGTTGATTGCTGACGTCATGATGACGTCAGCAAACACTGTTTTGGATAAGGTTGGATTTAAATGAATAAATAAAATCAGAAAATGATTTAAATCTTTAGAAAATCATATCTTTTAATCCGTAACTCGGATGAAAATACTTTCTACATGAAAGTTGCTCAGAACGACGAGACGAACCCGGGTACGCAGCCCGTTCGTCCACCACACACCTCTAACATACCAAACACGCAACTTTCCCCCTCCGGTTCATCTGTCCGAAAACACGAAACCCCGGGAATACTTTCCCGGATGTTTCACCCTTCACCGGTATCGCCTATCCCTACGTTAGGACACCCCTAGCACAACGTATTGCCGCGTCTTGCTTTGTGTTACATTTGATTGCTCTGTTATTTATCGTGTTCCCCCTCCGTTACTCCTTTCCGGTAGACTCCGAGACCGACGCTGCTGCTGCCCAGTTCGACTACGGAGTTGACGACCCCTCCTTGCCAGAGCAACCAGGCAAGCCCCCCCCTTGATCACCAGATATCGCCTACTCTTCTCTATACTGCTTGCATTAGAGTAGCGTAGCATGTTACTGCTTTCCGTTAATCCTATTCTGATGCATAGCCTGTCATTGCTGCTACAGTCATTGATACCTTACCCGCAATCCTAAATGCTTAGTATAGGATGCTAGTGTTCCATCAGTGGCCCTACACTCTTGTCCGTCTGCCATGCTATACTACTGGGCTGTGATCACTTTGGGAGGTGATCACGGGCGTATACTATATACTTTACACAGTTACATTACCTGTGATACTGTTCGGAGATGGGGGCTGAAGGGGCAGGTGGCTCCATCCCGGTAGAGGTGGGCCTGGGTTCCCGACAGCCCCCGACTATTACTTTGTGGTGGAGCGGTAGGGCAGGTTGAGACCACCTAGGAGACAGGTGGGCCTGGCCCTGTTCGGCGTTCGCGGATACTTAACACGCTTAACGAGATCTTGGTATTTGATCTGAGTCGGCTACGAGCCTATACGCACTAACCATCTACGCGGGAGTAGTTATGGGTATCCCGGCGTCGTGGTATCAGCCGAAGCACTTCAGACGTCAGCGACGGAGCGGCGCGCGCCGGATTGGAACGTAAGCCTGCTCTTGTATTAAGGGGGCTAGTTCTGCTTCCGGCCGCCCACGCAACGTGCAGGTGTGCTATGGGCGATGGGCCCAGACCCCTGTGCGCTTAGGTTTAGACCGGCGTGCTGGCCTCTCTGTTTTGCCTAGGTGGGGCTGTGACGTGTTGATCTTCCGAGGCCGGGCATGACCCAGGAAAGTGTGTCCGGCCAAATGGGATCAAGCGTGTTGGGTTATGTGGTGCACCCCTGCAGGGAAGTTAATCTATTCGAATAGCCGTGATCTTCGGTAACATGACGACTTGGAGTTGTACCTTGACCTTATGACAACTAGAACCGGATACTTAATAAAACACACCCTTCCAAGTTCCACAGACAACCCGGTGATCGCTTTTCTACAGGGCGACGAGAGGAGGATCGCCGGGTAGGGTTATGCTATGCGATGCTACTTGGAGATGCTGCTTGGAGATGCTACTTGAAGATGCTACTTGGAGGACTTCAATCTACTCTCTCCTACATGCTGCAAGACGGAGGCTGCCAGAAGCGTAGTCTTCGACAGGATTAGCTATCCCCCTCTTATTCTGGCATTCTGCAGTTCAGTCCACTGATATGGCCTCCTTACACATATACCCATGCATATGTAGTGTAGTTCCTTGCTTGCGAGTACTTTGGATGAGTACTCACGGTTGCTTTCTCCCCCCCCTTTTCCCCTTTTCCTTTCTTTCTGGTTGTCACAACCAGATGCTGGAGTTCAGGAGCCAGACGCCACCGTCGACGACGACCCCTACTACACCGAAGGTGCCCCTACTACGTGCAGCCCGCTGACGACGTCCAGGAGTAGTTAGGAGGATCCCAGGCAGGAGGCCTGCACCTCTTTCGATCTGTATCCCAGTTTGTGCTAGCCTTCTTAAGGCAAACTTGTTTAACTTATGTCTGTACTCAGATATTGTTGCTTCCGCTGACTCGTCTATGATCGAGCACTTGTATTCGAGCCCTCGAGGCCCCTGGCTTGTATTATGATGCTTGTATGACTTATTTTATTTGTAGAGTTGTGTTGTGATATCTTCCCGTGAGTCCCTGATCTTGATCGTACACATTTGCGTGCATGATTAGTGTACGATTGAATCGGGGGCGTCACAAGTTGGTATCAGAGCCGACTGCCTGTAGGAATCCCCTTTCCAACTCCTTGGCCGAAGTTGAGTCTAGCCATTGCAAAACTTTTACTAACTTGGCTATGTGCCTTACGGGCCCACGTCGCCATTGGGTGGTATTAGGATCTTTTATTCCTCGACCTATACTCTGGGACTCTTATTTCTATTCTATTCGGGTTAAATGATTTTTGCTAAATCTAACATTAGGATCTCGTTATCACTTTCACCCGGAGAGCCCCTTATTAATGATGATCGTCTGCGGCACATGAAGACCCTGAAGATACTCTCCGTTGTTAACCCGAGAACTTATGTTCATCGCATTTGCAATTCCCCTTCCACCGTCAACCCTTATGGATAACTACTTGCAGTTGTTATTCTTACATTCATCCCCAGTTGGTCTTGTTATTACCAGATACCTCGAAACACTCGTCGTTGTCTCGATAATCCTTTGAGCTTATCGCCTTGCTGTTCCTTGTCACCTGAATACCCCCATGGATAATTCTCGCACTTATCGAGTATCCGCTCATCCCCCAGTTGTTCATGTGTTTCACAATGGTCTTCGAAATACTATTTGATCCTCCAAAAATCCTTAATAGCTTATTGCTCTGCAATACTTGTCTGCTTGCATTATGGTTGCTTTCCATTGGCAATATTCGTTAGTATCCTTAGGCATCGTCATTTTGATCCTATTGATTCAGCATGTGTGCGAATGCACACAATCATCTATCAACCCTTCTAAATTATCCTTCCGGCTCAGACATCATTTTTGAACATGAGCTGGTTCTCGACCAAACTATTTGTCGTCAATTGTGCCTCTGGTATATTCAACTTATCCATCCCTACTCAGAGCATTGCTTCTGATCCTTTGTTTTGGAAATCGAAATTCCTTTATTATCTAAGCATCGAATCATTCCGATGTTCTATAATATGATGCCCGTGCATTCTTGAGTACCGATGCTCACGTCAGATCCCTTGTGGACCACCAGATCCTTTGTTGGATTTTATCTGACAACGCCCTTCATATTCAATAACCTTGTGAGCCTTTCCTCTGATACATAATGCCTTTGGTAAATTGTATCCTCTGCTTTCTTAACCATGCTCTGTCTTCGAGCTTGAGTTAATTACTTCTAAAGATTCTGGTATATGATTATAAGATGCCCCGATGGGTTGAACCTATGCCTTCCTTAATGGGTGAGAACTCGAAAGTTTTCACGAGTCGTACTCTTCTGGTATTTTGCCAGATAAAATTTCAAAACTACAACTTTATTGAGTGCGAGAAGTGAATGAAAGGTTGTGCATTGGAGAAGTGGGAGTCGACCTTGAACTTTGCGTTCATGCCCATGGACACGATGTACATCTTCTCATCGAAGCTTCTTTTAAAATCAATTATTCCCTTGGTATAAGTTCATCTTATATCTGAGATCTGGCCTTTTTGCAATCGTGGTTCTGACCATGTTCTCCTTTAAATATCATGTCCTGTGCAAGTTTAAGCACCTGTCTTCTATAGAGCAATACCCCAGTTCAACTTCTAGTTTGATCTGTCGTCGAGTATTACCACCTGGTATCTCGAGATTATCTTGGAACTGCATAATTTCTTATGAGTTCTTCATCAAGTACTACATACTCACCGATTACAATTTTTCATGGGCTCGGAGTTATTGAACACTCAAAGACACCGATAACTGAACCGAGTCCGCTCTACGGTTCAACAACTCTTCAGTAAGCTTCTATAAGTACGAGTTTGTACCCGATCACGCCATTCCTAGCCTGTTTGGCTATATCATTGTCGTGATGATTTTAACTGTGCTACCCGGTCCTTCTTCTCGGAGCACAATTTTCGACGATGAACTAACCTTACGTCGGTCCTCATCGTCATATCATTTCGCCTTGAACAACAAGCTTGGTTTCGAGTTTGTGCCGTACCCTTGGTTCCAATAACCTTTCACTTCATCATTACTTTGACTTGATGTCGTCGCCGATCGATTACATCTTCATGAACTCTCGCGACAAAGGTGTCGTGATCATCAACATTCTGAGCTCATCCATGATATCAATTGAATTCATGATGAGAAATACCATCCTTGCCCTTGATGAATTGTATTATCATCGACCACTTTATGGCCTTCCCACCAACACAAGCTTGTTCATGCTTGGTGTTGTACCTTGAGTTCCTTGCTACCCAGCATTTGATCTTCCTTACCTCGGAAGTATTACCATCTCTTTTTGTCAAGAATGTGGTGGGAATTTCACCACCTCTTAAGAATTCTTGATATCAAAATGCTTCTTGCCATCTTCGTTCATTTCTTGGTCCACGTGTTAATTCCAACAAGTGAACGGTGTTGTTTGGATTCTTTCCTTCTAGCAACCATAAATTTTTTTGAAGTTAATGGTCGAAAGTTCATTCTTAGGCTATTGACTATTGAATCACCATTCTGACGTTGGTTGTGCAACCCAACCCATATTTCGGGTACACCTTTCAACCAATGTTTAATTGTGTATGTTTTCCTCAAGCATACATCATTATACCATTTGATATGACAAATGTTATCTCTTTGTTCACATAATTGTGGAAATCCATCTTTTGTTAATCTCGATGAATTGTCGCTGATTCCACCAGCCACCTCCTCATCCTCTCATTGGTTTACCGATGAACTCTTCTTTCGGAACTGGCTTCCATGGTTCATCTCCCGAGAATCTTCGATGTCATCTCGTCAATTTGTATCGCACCTTTTCTCCTCAAGCATCGTGAGCTTGAGGTATCATGACACCAATCGGATCTGAATCTCGGTCAGATATGATGGTAGGGACAACTTTCCAAGAGTTATGATGTTGGTCCTTTGATGACCTGGTAACATGATGTCATGCCTAGCACCCCCCCTGGGTGGAGGACCTATTGTTGTAGTATCCTTTTTAGCAAGTTTAGCCATTCTTCCATGAGGAAATTGTAAGACTTATTCTACAAGTTATTCCTGATGGATCCTTCGTGTTTCCAAAGTCTGATCTTCACCTGAAGACCATGTCAATGCTATCTCGAAGCATGTCAATGGTACTCCGATTTTCAACAGGAACATTTGAAGCACGATGCTAAATTTTATTTATCAATTATCCAAACACCGTTGTATGGGTAATGTCGTGAAAATTTCTCTTCCCTTTCCTAAAGGGGTTTTCTACGTTATATCTCGTCATGAATATCATGCGTTGCTTGCCCTTGGGAAGGATATACCCCCTGATATATGTGTTTAAACACATTTTCCTTTTCATTGTTCTGTTTAATCTGATAATCTTATTTTTCTTTCCTTTGGTTGGTTTAACCTTTCTTGAGGTCTATATAATCTAAGCAGTATTATTCTCCTGCTTATGTAAACACCTCGGTGTACAACTCTGTCAGTAAGACCCTGTTACTATTGTTGATGACATTTCAGTAACCACCGATGGACGAGAACTTTGCCTATTGGTCCGCCTCGTTTCAACGAGCAGGAAAATGGTTCTCCTTGTCCCTCGCCTTGGTACCGATGTAGTTGCTGACATATAACTGGCAGGCTAACCTCTGACATGCCTTACTTGCATGACCGTGCAAGACATCATCACCTTCCTACTTTTAACCCACATGGTGGGCCCATAACCCACAGTTCCACAGGATCGAAACCTGACTCTCCTGTACAACCTGATGTCAAAGTTATTCCTCGTGCTTGACTTTGTATATAATTCACGGGCCACTTGCCTGTTGATCTATTCTGGTATCGGACACAATACTTATTCCCGTTGCTCTGAACCCCTTTTGCACTCTGCTTCAGGCAATGAATGATTGCCTATCCGCTTGAAACTTCTTATTACACCGTCTTACTTTGCTCTCGATGTGTGTCATTTGTTCAACTCGAGAGATACTCATATGTTCATTCTTGGGATACCCCCAGATGAATTTCCCTTATAACATCCTATCATTGTAGAGCTGCCCCATACCTATTCGTAAGTACGATGGAGTTCCCCGAAGAAAGGACGACAACTTCATCATGATGCTTTGGAATAAAGAATTGAAGACATCAACGAAAGGGATTAACTTCTTCGAGAAGATCCATTAGAATAACCAGAACTTCCCCCTTACTCCCCTCTTAAATCTCGGGACGAGATTTCTTGTAGTGGAGGAGAATTGTGACGCCCGGGTAATTAAGCTACAGTAATCCCCGCTAATGATGCCACGTCACCTCGGTTACTGTGGATAAACTCGCGTTAGTTCGGAACCTAGTTCGAATTTCAAATTCAAAATCGAGCAAACAATAAAAGTTTTCAAATATTAAAATTTAAATGTTCGGAGTGAACCAAATAATACATAGGTAATTATGGTGATGAAACCACATTTTTATAAAAAGTTTAAATGCTCAAAAGAAAATAAAACAGCAGCAAAAGAAAGTAATTAAATGCCTTTTGTATTTTGTAAAATATTGAACTATTTTATTTAGCTGTCCAAATTAATGTGGCAGTGGT
>NC_057812.1:119026858-119032951 GCF_018294505.1 Triticum aestivum
CGGCCCCGTGGCGCCCCTGTTTCCCCCGCTCCGCCCTGTGCGCCGTCGCCGCCGCCGGCGAGCCTGCGCCCCGGCTCGCCGTGCCCCCCCCCTTCCCCGTTGGCCGCGGATGAGCGCCTGCTGCGCCAGTTCGGGCGGGTGCCCAACGCCCGCTAACACCGAAACCACTCTGGCCACTGGTGCCAATGACATGGGGGCCCCACGGCCCCAGAACGTTTTATTAAAAAAAAGGAATTAAAATTAATAATAATAAACATAATTAATTAATTAATCAATTAATTAAGGAATTAATTAAGTTAATTAATCATAATTAGATTAATCAAATTAACTAATTAGTCTAATTAAACTGTGATTAGTTTAGCTAAAACCTGATTAGCCTAAACAGGGTATGACAGGTGGGCCCCGCTGGACCCACACGTCAGTTTGACCAGTCAACGCCCCTGTTGACTGCTGACGTCATGCTGACGTCATGATGACGTCAGCAAACACTGTTTTGGATAAGGTTGGATTTAAATGAATAAATAAAATCAGAAAATGATTTAAATCTTTAGAAAATCATATCTTTTAATCCGTAACTCGGATGAAAATACTTTCTACATGAAAGTTGCTCAGAACGACGAGACGAACCCAAATACGCAGCCCGTTCGTCCACCACACACCTCTAACATACCAAACACGCAACTTTCCCCCTCCGGTTCATCTGTCCGAAAACACGAAACCCCGGGAATACTTTCCCGGATGTTTCACCCTTCACCGGTATCGCCTATCCCTACGTTAGGACACCCCTAGCACAACATATTGCCGCGTCTTGCTTTGTGTTACATTTGATTGCTCTGTTATTTATCATGTTCCCCCTCCGTTACTCCTTTCCGGTAGACTCCGAGACCGACGCTGCTGCTGCCCAGTTCGACTACGGAGTTGACGACCCCTCCTTCTTGCCAGAGCAACCAGGCAAGCCCCCCCCCTTGATCACCAGATATCGCCTACTCTTCTCTATACTGCTTGCATTAGAGTAGCGTAGCATGTTACTGCTTTCCGTTAATCCTATTCTGATGCATAGCCTGTCATTGCTGCTACAGTCATTGATACCTTACCTGCAATCCTAAATGCTTAGTATAGGATGCTAGTGTTCCATCAGTGGCCCTACACTCTTGTCCGTCTGCCATGCTATACTACTGGGCTGTGATCACTTTGGGAGGTGATCACGGGCGTATACTATATACTTTACACAGTTACATTACCTGTGATACTGTTCGGAGATGGGGGCTGAAGGGGCAGGTGGCTCCATCCCGGTAGAGGTGGGCCTGGGTTCCCGACGGCCCCCGACTATTACTTTGTGGTGGAGCGGCAGGGCAGGTTGAGACCACCTAGGAGACAGGTGGGCCTGGCCCTGTTCGGCGTTCGCGGATACTTAACACGCTTAACGAGATCTTGGTATTTGATCTGAGTCGGCTACGAGCCTATACGCACTAACCATCTACGCGGGAGTAGTTATGGGTATCCCGGCGTCGTGGTATCAGCCGAAGCACTTCAGACGTCAGCGACGGAGCGGCACGCGCCGGATTGGAACGTAAGCCTGCTCTTGTATTAAGGGGGCTAGTTCTGGTTCCGGCCGCCCACGCAACGTGCAGGTGTGCTATGGGCGATGGGCCCAGACCCCTGTGCGCTTAGGTTTAGACCGGCGTGCTGGCCTCTCTGTTTTGCCTAGGTGGGGCTGCGACGTGTTGATCTTCCGAGGCCGGGCATGACCCAGGAAAGTGTGTCCGGCCAAATGGGATCAAGCGTGTTGGGTTATGTGGTGCACCCCTGCAGGGAAGTTAATCTATTCGAATAGCCGTGATCTTCGGTAACAGGACGACTTGGAGTTGTACCTTGACCTTATGACAACTAGAACCGGATACTTAATAAAACACACCCTTCCAAGTTCCACAGACAACCCGGTGATCGCTTTTCTACAGGGCGACGAGAGGAGGATCGCCGGGTAGGGTTATGCGATGCGATGCTACTTGGAGATGCTGCTTGGAAATGCTACTTGAAGATGCTACTTGGAGGACTTCAATCTACTCTCTCCTACATGCTGCAAGACGGAGGCTGCCAGAAGCGTAGTCTTCGACAGGATTAGCTATCCCCCTCTTATTCTGGCATTCTGCAGTTCAGTCCACTGATATGGCCTCCTTACACATATACCCATGCATATGTAGTGTAGTTCCTTGCTTGCGAGTACTTTGGATGAGTACTCACGGTTGCTTTCTCCCTCCCCCCTTTTCCCCTTTTCCTTTCTTTCTGGTTGTCACAACCAGATGCTGGAGTTCAGGAGCCAGACGCCACCGTCGACGACGACCCCTACTACACCGGAGGTGCCCCTACTACGTGCAGCCCGCTGACGACGTCCAGGAGTAGTTAGGAGGATCCCAGGCAGGAGGCCTGCACCTCTTTCGATCTGTATCCCAGTTTGTGCTAGCCTTCTTAAGGCAAACTTGTTTAACTTATGTCTGTACTCAGATATTGTTGCTTCCGCTGACTCGTCTATGATCGAGCACTTGTATTCGAGCCCTCGAGGCCCCTGGCTTGTATTATGATGCTTGTATGACTTATTTTATTTGTAGAGTTGTGTTGTGATATCTTCCCGTGAGTCCCTGATCTTGATCGTACACATTTGCGTGCATGATTAGTGTACGATTGAATCGGGGCGTCACAATTACACGCTTCGCTGACTTGGCGTCCATAGTACGAAAGTACTGTGCGATGGAAAGCGCCTGGAAAACCGAAATAAAATTTTGGGACAATCCGGCCCTGAATACAAACCTAGTCCGATATAAAAGGGTGCATCATCGCCAGACACCCGGGTTCAATACCAAAAAGCAAAAGCCCTCTACAGGGCACGGAACCGTACTGGAAGGATGGCTTAATGGACCCTGTAAAATTCACAGTGCAGAGGGCGCCACACCAACTCACAGCCTTAGATCATGTTGGATACTCCGGCAGCTGGCAAAAATTGGCGAAGATCTTCTAATTCCAGAAGCCACAGAAAGCCACCCCAGAGACACCAGTACGGTATTAACAGTCTTCGAGACTTTTGCATCAAATAATATGCGAAAAAGAACACCACGCAGCCTTGCCGAAGTCTACCAAGTAGCAACAATAAACCCATGGAGTGACACGGCTATTACTTTTAACGCCAGTGATGAACCTAAATTCCGAACAGCCCGAGCACCAGCCGCATTGGTCCTCAGTCCAATAGTGGACAGCTTTCGTCTTACCAAGGTACTCATGGATGGCGGCAGCGGATTGAACCTTATTTATGAGGAAACCCTTCAAAAAATAGAAATAGACTGGAACCGCATTGAGCGAAGCAGCACAACCTTTAGAGGAATAATCCCCAGTCGGAAAGCGCGCTGTACAGAAAAAATCACACTAGATGTGGTGTTCGGCACACCGGATAATTACAGGTCCGAAGAGGTCACGTTCCAAGTGGCCCCGTTCAGTAGCGGATATCACGCTCTGCTAGCGCGGGAAGCGTTTACAATCTTCCAAGCAATACCCCATTACGGGTACATGAAGCTCAAGATGCCCGGGCCTAACGGAATCATCACTCTCGCTAGTAATTCTTTTGCGAAGTAATAAATTCTTTAATATTAGATTCAAAATCAGAGGGCATCTTATTATAATTTCCATAACAATTGTTGTAGGAATTACCATAATTATTAGAGGGATTACTAGGTAAGGCCTAGGGTTGAAATTTCCTCTATATGCGTTGTTACCAAAATTGTTCCTACCAACAAAATTCACATCCATATATTCATTATTATTCTCAATCAAAGCAGACAAGGGCATATCATTAGGATTAGAAGAAACACTCTTATTAGCAAATAATTTCCTAAGTTCATCCATCTTTCCACTCAAAACATTAATTTCTTCTATCGCATGCACCTTTTTATTAGTAGATCTTTCAGTATGCCATTGAGAATAATTAACCATAATATTATCTAGGAGTTTAGTAGCTTCTCCTAAAGTGATTTCCATAAAAGTGCCTCCCACGGCCGAATCTAAAAGATTTCTAGAAGCAGAATTCAATATGGCATAAATTTTTTGTATAATCATCCACAAATTTAAATCATGAGTAGGGCAATTACATATCATTAGTTTCATTATCTCCCAAGCTTGTGCAACATGTTCATGATCAAGTTGCTTAAAATTCATAATATCATTTCTAAGAGAGATGATCTTAGCGGGAGGAAAATACTTAGAGATAAAAGCATCTTTGCACTTATTCCATGAATCAATACTATTTTTAGGCAAAGACGAAAACCAAGCTTTAGCATGATCTCTAAGCGAAAAGGGAAATATCTTCATTTTAACAATATCATTATCCACATCTTTCTTCTTTTGCATGTCACACAAATCAACGAAGCTATTTAGATGGGTAGCCGCATCTTCACTAGGAAGGCCAGAAAACGGATCTTTCATGAGAAGATTCAGCAAAGCAGTATTAATTTCACAAGATTCAGCATCGTTAAGAGGAGCAATCGGAGTGCTAATAAAATCATTGTTGTTGGTATTGGTGAAGTCACATAATTTAGTATTATCTTGAGCCATCGTGACAAGCAAGCAAACTAACACACAAGCAAACAAAAAGCAAGCGGGCAAAAAGAGGCAAATAGAGAAAGAGAGGGAGGATAGAGAGAGAGAGAGGGCGAATAAAACGGCAAGGGTGAAGTGGGGGAGAGGAAAACGAGAGGCAAATGGAAAATAATGTAATGCGGGAGATAAGGTTATGTGATGGGTACTTGGTATGTTGACTTTTGCGTAGATCTCCCCGGCAACTACGCCAGAAATCCTTCTTGCTACCTCTGCGCACTACGTTGGTTTTCCCCGAAGAGGAAGGGATGATGCAGCAAAGTAGCGTAAGTATTTCACTCAGTTTTTGAGAACCAAGGTATCGATCCTGTAGGAGGCTACGCGCGAGTCCCTCGTACGTGCACAAAACAAATAAATGCTCGCAACCAACACGAATAGGGGTTTTCAATCCCTACACGGCCACTTACAAGAGTGAGATCTGATAGATATGATACAGATAATATTTTTTGGTATTTTTGTGATAAATATGCAAAGTAAAATAAAGGCAAAGTAAAAAAGCAAAGGAAATAACTAAGTAGTAGAAGATTAATATGATAAAGATAGACCCAGGGGCCATAGGTTTCACTAGTGGCTTCTCTCGAGAGCATAAGTATTCTACGGTGGGTGAACAAATTACTGTTGAGCAATTGACAGAATTGAGCATAGTTATGAGAATATCTAGGTATGATCATGTATATAGGCACCACGTCCGAGGCAAGTAGACCGACTCTTGCCTGCATCTACTACTATTACTCCACTCATCGACCACTATCCGGCATGCATCTAGAGTATTAAGTTAAAAACAGAGTAACGCCTTAAGCAAGATGACATGATGTAGAGGGATAGACTCATGCAATATGATGAAAACCCCATCTTGTTATCCTCGATGGCAACAATACAATACATGCCTTGCTGCCCCTACTGTCACTGGGAAAGGACACCGCAAAATTGAACCCAAAGCTAAGCACTTCTCCCATTGCAAGAAAGATCAATCTAGCAGGCCAAACCAAACTGATAATTCGAAGAGACTTGCAAAGATAACCAATCATACATAAAAGAATTCAGAGAAGATTCAAATATTATTCATAGATAGACTTGATCATAAACCCACAATTCATCGATCTCAACAAACACACCGCAAAAATAAGATTACATCGAATAGTTCTCCACAAGAGAGGGGGAGAACATTGTATTGAGATCCAAAAAGAGAGAAGAAGCCATCTAGCTAATAACTATGGACCCGTAGGTCTGAGGTAAACTACTCACACTTCATCATAGAGGCTATGGTGTTGATGTAGAAGCCCTCCGTGATCGATGCCCCCTCCGGCGGAGCTCCGGAACAGGCCCCAAGATGGGATCTCGTGGATACAGAAAGTCGCGGCGGTGGAATTGGGTTTTTGGCTCTGTCTCTGATCTTTGGGGGTACGTAGGTATATATAGGAGGAAGGAGTACGTCGGTGGAGCAACAGGGGGCCC
>NC_057812.1:119033215-119042371 GCF_018294505.1 Triticum aestivum
GAGGGTGGAGGGCGCGCCTAGGGAGGGGGGGGGGGGTAGGCGCGCCCCCTACCTCGTGGCCTCCTCTTTTGTGTTTTGACGTAGGGTCCAAGTCTCCCGGGTCTTGTTTGTTGACAAAATCACATTCCCGAAGGTTTCATTCCATTTGGACTCCGTTTGATATTCCTTTTCTTCGAAACCCTAAAACAGGCAAAAAATAACAATTTTGGGTTGGGCCTCCGGTTAATAGGTTAGTCCCAAGAATAATATAAAAGTGGATAATAAAGCCCAATAATGTCCAAAACAGTAGATAATATAGCATGGAGCAATCAAAAATTATAGATACGTTGGAGACGTATTAGCCGGCGCCTCGCACCTCGACACGCCGCCGCCGTCATGTATGCTGACCATAGGCCTGCGCTCACTGATGCCGCCCGGACCAAGCATGCTCAGGTATGTGTCCCGTTGCTTGAACCTGCACCGACGATGGCACGCACATGGAGTCCGCGATGTAAGCCTATGTGCTCACTGCTCAGTCAGGTTCTCTGGCAAAGACGAAGCTGACGCCGCCAGCCCGCCACGACGGAGCGGAGGAGGTGGCCGAGCACCTCCCCATGGATGGGTGAAGGACTGGACTAAACGTGGGGGAGCGGAGGACATCTCGACGGTGGATATCTTGCAAAGCTGCCGCCACGCGTCGCCGTAGGACGCGACGATGAGGCCCTCTACCGTGGATGTCAGAGGCCTGGAGGACACGAAGGACGAATCATGGGCCTTCATGATCTCGCGCGCATTGTCAAGGGACAACCTGATCGAGCTCACTGAGGTGGAGCATCTTGAGCGGGACGTGACGCGAGTGCAGTGCGGGAGGGCGGCAGCAAGGTTGTGTAGGTGGACTGGACGATGACGAGCAGCGCCCAGGGCCTCCGTGGCGTCAAGCTCGCCGAGGCGGAGCATCATAGTGGGCCATGGCGTGAGCGCGGGGCGGGGCAGCGTAGGACCATGCACCGGTGTCCTCGAGCCTAACAATCAGCTGGGGCTTCGAGCTCGAGTCCGCATATGCCACGGGAGCCCCGTGTTGGGGAATGTTGCAGAAAACAAAAATTTTCCTATGGTTTCACCAAGATCCATCTAGGAGTTCATCTAGCAACGAGTGATTAGATGCATCTACGTACCTTGTAGATCGCGAGCGGAAGCATTCAAAGAACGGGGATGAGGGAGTCGTACTCGTCGTGATTCGAATCACCGAAGATCCTAACACCGAACGGACGACACCTCCGTGTTCAACACACGTACGGAACAACCACGTCTCCTCCTTCTTGATCCAGCAAGGGGGGAGGAGAGGTTGAGGGAGATGGCTCCAACACTTGCACGACGGCGTGGTGATGATGGAGCTGCAGTACTCCGGCAGGGCTTCGCCAAGCACTATGGAGGAGGAGGATGTGTTGGAGAGGGAGAGGGAGGCACCAAAGATCAAGGTAAAAAGTCCTCCATCTCCCCACTATATATAGGAGGGCCAAGGGGGGGGGCGCCGGCCCTAGGAGATCCAATCAACTAGGGGGGTGCGGCCAAGGGGAGGAATCCCTCCTCCCCAAGGCACCTAGGAGGTGCCTTCCCCTCCTAGGACTCTTCCTTTAGGGTTTCCCCCACCCTAGGCGCATGGGCCCTAGGGGGAAGTGGCGCCCCAACCCACTTTGGGCTGGGTCCCTTCCCACTTCAGCCCATGGGGCCCTCCGGGATAGGTGGCCCCACCCGGTGGACCCCCGGGACCCTTTCGGTGGTCCCGATACAATACCGGTGACCCCGAAACTTGTCTCGATGCCCGAAATAGCACTTCCTATATATAATTCTTTACCTCCGGACCATTCCGGAACTCCTCGTGACGTCTGGGATCTCATCCGGGACTCCGAACAACATTCGGGTTACAGCATATACATATCCCTACAACCCTAGCGTCACCGAACCTTAAGTGTGTAGACCCTACGGGTTCGGGTGACATGTAGACATGACCGAGATCGCTCTCCGGCCAATAACCAACAGCGGGATCTGGATACCCATGTTGGCTCCCACATGCTCCTCGATGATCTCATCGGATGAACCACGATGTCGAGGATTCAAGCAACCCCGTATACAATTCCCTTTGTCAATCGGTATGTTACTTGCCCGAGATCTGATCGTCGGTATCCCAATACCTCGTTCAATCTCGTTACCGGCAAGTCACTTTACTCGTACCGTAATGCATGATCCTGTGACCAGACACTTGGTCACTTTGAGCTCATTATGATGATGCATTGCCGAGTGGGCCCAGTGATACCTCTCCGTCATACGGAGTGACAAATCCCAGTCTTGATCCATGTCAACCCAACAGACACTTTCGGAGATACCCGTAGTATACCTTTATAGTCACCCAGTTATGTTGTGACGTTTGGCACACCCAAAGCACTCCTACGGTATCCGGGAGTTACACGATCTCATGGTCTAAGGAAAAGATACTTGACATTGGAAAACTCTAGCAAACGAACTATACGACCTTGTGCTATGTTTAGGATTGGGTCTTGTCCATCACATCATTCTCCTAATGATGTGATCTCGTTATCAATGACATCCAATGTCCATAGTCAGGAAACCATGACTATCTGTTGATCAACGAGCTAGTCAACTAGAGGCTTACTAGGGACATGTTGGTGTCTATTATTCACACATGTATTACGATTTCTGGATAACACAATTATAGCATGAATAAAGAAAATTATCATGAACAAGGAAATATAATAATAATGCTTTTATTATTGCCTCTAGGGCATATTTCCAACAGTCTCCCACTTGCACTAGAGTCAATAATCTAGTTACATTGTGATGAATCGAACACCCATGGAATTCTGGTGTTGATCATGTTTTTCTCTAGGGAGAGGTTTAGTCAACGGATCTGCTACATTCAGGTCCGTATGTACTTTACAAATATCTATGTCTCCATCTTGAACATTTTCATGAATGGAGTTGAAGCGACGCTTGATGTGCCTTGTCTTCTTGTGAAACCTGGGCTCCTTGGCAAGTGCAATAGCTCCAGTGTTGTCACAGAAGAGCTTGATCGGCCCCGACACATTGGGTATGACTCCTAGGTCGGTGATGAACTCCTTCACCCAAATTGCTTCATGTGCTGCCTCCGAGGCTGCCATGTATTCCGCTTCACATGTAGATCCCGCCACGACGCTCTGCTTGCAACTGCACCAGCTTGCTGCCCCACCATTCAAAATATACACGTATCCGGTTTGTGACTTAGAGTCATCCAGATCTGTGTCAAAGCTAGCGTCGACGTAACCTTTTACGACGAGCTCTTCGTCACCTCCATAAACGAGAAACATTTCCTTAGTCCTTTTCTGGTACTTCAGGATATTCTTGACCGCTGTCCAGTGTTCCTTGCCGGGATTACTTTGGTACCTTCCTACCAAACTTACGGCAAGGTTTACATCAGGTCTGGTACACAGCATGGCATACATAATAGAACCTATGGCTGAGGCATAGGGGATGACACTCATCTCTTCTATATCTTCTGCCGTGGTCGGACATTGAGCTGAGCTCAATTTCATACCTTGTAACACAGGCAAGAACCCCTTCTTAGACTGATCCATATTGAACTCTTCAATATCTTATCAAGGTATGTGCTTTGTGAAAGACCTATGAGGCGTCTTGATCTATCTCTGTAGATCTTGATGCCTAATATATAAGCAGCTTCTCCAAGGTCCTTCATTGAAAAAAATTTATTCAAGTAGGCCTTAATGCTGTCCAAGAGTTCTATATCATTTCCAATCAAAAGTATGTCATCTACATATAATATGAGAAATGCTACAGAGCTCCCACTCACTTTCTTGTAAACGCAGGCTTCTCCATAAGTCTGCGTAAACCCAAACGCTTTGATCATCTCATCAAAGCGAATGTTCCAACTCTGAGATGCTTGCACCAGCCCATAAATCGAGCGTTGGAGCTTGCACACCTTGTCAGCATTCTTAGGATCGACAAAACCTTCCGGCTGCATCATATACAATTCTTCCTTAAGGAAACCATTAAGGAATGCCGTTTTGACGTCCATTTGCCATATTTCATAATCATAGAATGCGGCAATTGCTAACATGATTCGGACGGACTTCAGCTTCGCTACCGGTGAGAAAGTCTCATCGTAGTCAACCCCTTGAACTTGTCGATAACCCTTAGCGACAAGCCGAGCTTTATAGATGGTCACATTACCATCCGCGTCTGTCTTTTTCTTAAAGATCCATTTATTTTCTATGGCTCGCCGCTCAACGGGCAAGTCAGTCAAAGTCCATACTTCGTTTTCATACATGGATCCTATCTCGGATTTCATGGCTTCTAGCCATTTGTCGGAATCCGGGCCCGCCATTGCTTCTTCATAGTTCGAAGGTTCACCGTTGTCTAACAACATGATTTCCAAGATAGGGTTGCCGTACCACTCTGGTGCGGAACGTGTCCTTGTGGACCTTCGAATTTCAGTAGGAGCTTGATCAGAAGTATCTTGATCATCATCATTAACTTCCTCTCTAGTCGGTGCAGGCACCTCAGGAACATTTTCTTGAGTTGCGCCATTTTCTGGTTCAAGAGGTAATACTTCATCAAGTTCTACTTTCCTCCCACTTACTTCTTTCGAGAGAAACTCTTTCTCTAGAAACGACCCATTCTTGGCAACAAAGATCTTGCCTTCGGATCTGAGGTAGAAGGTATACCCAACAGTTTCTTTAGGGTATCCTATGAAGACGCATTTTTCCGATTTGGGTTCGAGCTTTTCAGGTTGAAGTTTCCTGACATAAGCATCGCATCCCCAAACTTTTAGAAACGACAGCTTAGGTTTCTTCCCAAACCATAATTCAAACGGTGTCGTCTCAACGGATTTCGACGGAGCCCTATTTAAAGTGAATGCGGCAGTCTCTAAAGCATAGCCCCAAAAAGATAGCGGTAAATCGGTAAGAGACATCATAGATCGCAGCATATCTAATAGAGTGCGATTACGACGTTTAGACACACCATTACGCTGAGGTGTTCCAGGCGGCGTGAGTTGTGAAACTATTCCACATTTTCTTAAGTGTGTGCCAAACTCATGACTCAAGTATTCTCCTCCACGATCTGATCGCAGGAACTTGATTTTCCTGTCACGTTGATTTTCAACCTCACTCTGAAATTCCTTGAACTTTTCAAAGGTCTCAGACTTGTGTTTCATTAAGTAGACATACCCATATCTACTCAAGTCATCAGTGAGGGTGAGAACATAACGATAGCCACCGCGAGCCTCAACACTCATTGGACCGCACACATCAGTATGTATGATTTCCAATAAGTTGGTTGCTCGCTCCATTGTTCCTGAGAATGGAGTCTTGGTCATTTTACCCATGAGGCATGGTTCGCACGTGTCAAATGATTCATAATCAAGAGACTCTAAAAGTCCATCAGCATGGAGCTTCTTCATGCGTTTGACACGTATGTGACCAAGGCGACAGTGCCACAAGTACGTGGGACTATCATTATCAACCTTACTTCTTTTGGTACTCACACTATGAATATGTGTAGCATTACGCTCGAGATTCATTAAGAATAAACCATTCACCATCGGAGCATGACCATAAAACATATCTCTCATATAAATAGAACAACCATTATTCTCGGATTTAAATGAGTAGCCATCTCATATTAAACAAGATCCTGATACAATGTTCATGCTCAAACTTGGCACTAAATAACAATTATTGAGGTTCAAAACTAATCCCGTAGGTAAATGTAGAGGTAGCGTGCCGACGGCGATCACATCGACCTTGGAACCATTCCCGACGCGCATCGTCATCTCGTCCTTCGCCAGTCTCCGCTTATTCTGTAGCTCCTGCTTTGAGTTACAAATGTGAGCAACTGCACCGGTATCAAATAACCAGGAGCTACTACGAGTACTGGTAAGGTACACATCAATTACATGTATATCACATATACCTTTCGTTTTGCCGGCCTTCTTGTCCGCTAAGTATTTGGGGCAGTTCCGCTTCCAGTGACCGCTTTCCTTGCAATAAAAGCACTCAGTCTCGGGCTTGGGTCCATTCTTTGGCTTCTTCCCGGCAGCTTGCTTGCCGGGCGCGGCAACTCCCTTGTCGTCTTTCTTGAAGGCTTTCTTACCCTTGCCCTTCTTGAACTTAGTGGTTTTATTCACCATCAACACTTGATGTTCCTTTTTGACTTCTACCTCTGCTGATTTCAGCATTGCAAATACTTCAGGAATGGTCTTTTCCATCCCCTGCATATTGAAGTTCATCACAAAGCTCTTGTAGCTCGGTGAAAGCGACTGAAGGATTCTATCAATGACCGCATCGTCCGGGAGATTAACTCCCAGCTGAGTCAAGCGGTTATGTAACCCAGACATAGTGAGTATGTGCTCACTGACAGAACTGTTTTCCTCCATCTTACAGCTGAAGAATTTGTCGGAGACTTCATATCTCTCGACCCAGGCATGAGCTTGAAAAACCATTTTCAGCTCTTCGAACATCTCATATACCCCATGTCTCTCAAAACGCTTTTGGAGCCCCGGCTCTAAGCTGTAAAGCATGCCGCACTGAACGAGGGAGTAGTCATCGGTACGTGCCTGCCAAGCGTTCATAACGTCTTGTTCTGCAGGGAGAACAGGTGCGTCACCCAGCGGTGCTTGTAGGACATAATCTTTCTTGGCAGCTATGAGGATGATCCTCAGGTTCCAGACCCAGTCCGTATAGTTGCTGCCATCGTCTTTCAGCTTGGTTTTCTCTAGGAACACGTTGAAGTTGAGGACTACGTTGGCCGTTTGATCTACAAGACATATTGTAAAAAATTTAGACTAAGTTCATGATAATTAAGTTCATCTAATCAAATTATTCAATGAACTCCCACTTAGATAGACATCCCTCTTCTAGTCATCTAAGTATAACATGATCCGAGTTAACTAGGCCATGTCCGATCATCATGTGAGATGGACTAGTCAACATCGGTGAACATCTTCATGTTGATCGTATCTTCTATACGACTCATGCTCGACCTTTCGGTCTTCTGTGTTCCGAGGCCATGTCTGTACACATGCTAGGCTCGTCAAGTCAACCTAATTGTTTTGCATGTGTAAATCTGTCTTACACCCGTTGTATGTGAACGTTAGAATCTATCACACCCGATCATCACGTGGTGCTTCGAAACAACGAACTGTCGCAACGGTGCACAGTTAGGGGGAACACTTTCTTGAAATTATTATGAGGGATCATCTTATTTACTACCGTCGTTCTAAGTAAACAAGATGCAAAACATGATAAACATCACATGCAATCAAATAATAACAGTGACATGATATGGCCAATATCACATAGCTCCTTTGATCTCCATCTTGGGGCTCCATGATCATCTTGTCACCGGCATGACACCATGATCTCCATCATTGTGTCTCCATGAAGTTGCTCGCCAACTATTACTTCTACTACTATGGCTAACGCGTTTAGCAATAAAGTAAAGTAATTTACATGGCGTTTCTCAATGACACGCAGGTCATACAAAAAATATAGACAACTCCTATGGCTCCTGCCGGTTGTCATACTCACCGAAGATCCTAGCACCGAACGGACGGTACCTCCGCATTCAACACACGTATGGAACAGCCACGTCTCCTTCTTCTTGATCCAGCAAGGGGGAAGGAGAGGTTGAGGGAGATGGCACCAGCAGCAGCACGACGACGTGGTGTTGTTGGAGCTGCAGTACTCCGGCAGGGCTTCACCAAGCACTATGGAGGAGGAGGATGTGTTGGAGAGGGAGAGGGAGGCACCAAAGATCAAGGTAAGAAGTCCTCCATCTCCCCACTATATATAGGAGGGCCAAGGGGGGGCGCCGGCCCTAGGAGATCCAATCTCCTAGGGGGGTGCAGCCAAGGGGAGGAATCCCTCCTCCCCAAGGCACCTAGGAGGTGCCTTCCCCTCCTAGGACTCTTCCTTTAGGGTTTCCCCCACCCTAGGCGCATGGGCCCTAGGGGGAAGTGGCGCCCCAGCCCACTTTGGGCTGGGTCCCTTCCCACTTCAGCCCATGGGGCCCTTCGGGATAGGTGGCCCCACCCGATGGACCCCCAGGACCCTTCCGGTGGTCCTGGTACAATACCGTTGACCCCGAAACTTGTCCTGATGCCCGAAATAGCACTTCCTATATATAATTCTTTACCTCTGGACCATTCTGGAACTCCTCGTGACGTCCAGGATCTCATCCGGGACTCCGAACAACATTCGGGTTACTGCATATACATATCCCTACAACCCTAGCGTCACCGAACCTTAAGTGTGTAGACCCTACGGTTTCGGGAGACATGTAGACATGACCGAGATCGCTCTTCGGCCAATAACCAACAGCGGGATCTGGATACCCATGTTGGCTCCCACATGCTCCTCGATGATCTCATCGGATGAACCACGATGTCGAGGATTCAAGCAACCCCGTATACAATTCCCTTTGTCAATCGGTATGTTACTTGCCCGAGATCTGATCGTCGGTATCCCAATACCTCGTTCAATCTCGTTACCGGCAAGTCACTTTACTCGTACCGTAATGAATGATCCTGTGACCAGACACTTGGTCACTTTGAGAAAAATTGCATGGCAGGGGATACGCTAGTAGAATAGTGAAAATTTAAAATTATAAGTTGAAGCAAATGAAGCATAAGTCATGCTTAATTACGAAAAAGAGTTGTCATTGTGACTTACTGTATCCACTTCAAAGTTCTCATCTAGCTTGATGCTGAAGCGCCTATCACCAACTAGAAAATTCATGTCGCACAGGTCGCGCTGGTCTTCGCAGTATTCGCACATAATGAAATCGTGTTCGTTGTCATACGACATTCCTATGTTCATAGGTGAAACATTAAACACTTATTAGTTCTATTAATTCAACTCTTCAACTAGTTCTATTAATTTAATTAGTTCAACTAATTAACTCAACTAATTCAACTAAGCACTTACTAAAAATATACCTAAATAAAGTAGCTCAACTAATTCAACTAACTACTTCAACTAATTAATTCAACTAATTCAACTACTTCGACTAAACTAGTTCTATTAATTTTCTTACTAAAAATAAAGTAGCTAGTTCTATATAGTAAAATTTTAATTAGATGATCAAATCTCATATAACTAAATG
>NC_057812.1:119042816-119053537 GCF_018294505.1 Triticum aestivum
ATATTTTCTTACTAAAAATAAACTAGTTCTATTAATTCAACTAGTTCAACTAAGCATTTACTAAAAATAAACTAGTTCTGTTAATTTAATTGACATTAATATCTAGCTAATTCATCTAACAATTGACATTAATTTTTAATTTTTCTATCTAATTCATAAAACATTCGATATTAATCTAACATTCTTATCAAGGTAATTCATCTAATTCGATTATCTAATTAACAATTTGACATGCATTAATCTAAAAAACAGAAAACAGAAAATAAGTAAAAAAAATATGTGTGTGTGTGCGCGTGTACGTGTGTGTGTGTGTGTGTGTGTGTGTGTACGAGCGGGGGCGGCGGCGTACGGGGCGGCGGCGAGACGGCGAAGTACGGGGCGGCCTTGCGAGACGGCGACGACGGGCAGCAGCCGACGTATGGGGCGGCGGCGCGAGACGGCGACGACGAGCGGCGGGGCGGCGAGGGAGAGACAACGATGGGCGACGGCGCGGGACGACGGGAGCGGCGACAATGTCGGGAAGAGGTTGGAGATGGGGAGATGAAACTGATTTTTTAGCAAGTGCTATATATAGAAGGGGCCTCTAGTACCGGTTGGAGCCACCAACCGGTACTAAAGGCCAATTTTGACCAGGCCAAGCGGCGGTAAGCGGCCCCCTTTAGTACCGGTTCGTGGCTCAAACTGGTACTAAAGGTTGGCCTTTAGTACCGGTTGGAGCCACGAACCGGTACTAAAGGGGCGCGCTGTGGTGCGTAAAGTTTAGTCCCACCTCGCCGGGCGAAGGGCAGCCACACTGGTTTATAAACCCAGTCGCGGCTGCTCGATCGAACTCCTCTGTAAACCAGGCTTCTGGGTCTAACTATGGCGCGTTGTCCTGTGACCCTGCTGGCCCTTGTGAGCCTGAATTTACATGCCCAAGGCCTAGCTGGCCCACTGGACAGCGCCCCAACAATTTTTTATATAGTTTTTTCTTTTCTGCTTTATGTATTTTCTTCTATTTATTTCTGAGTAGTTTTTATATGATTTTTTTCCTTTCTGCTTTATTTATTTTCTTTTATTTATTTTTGAGTAGTTTTTATATAGTTTTTTCTTTTCTTATTTATTTATTTTTTTCTATTTATTTCTGAGTAGTTTGTTTATATAGTTTTTTCTTTTCTGCTTTATTTATTTTCGAAAGAGATTTTTCGGCTGAAACCCTAATAGTTCGAAAGAGAGTGTCAAGTTTGTACACGAAGTGCATCCAATTTTTGTCATAACCATCTCTACTTTTTTGCACATGCCATGTGGGTAAAATGATGATACCATGCCAAGTTTCAACCTTTCCAGAGTTCATTTGTAGTGGTTTTCAATTTTAGGGTCATTTAGCTAAAAAAATTAGTAAATACATCAAAAATATCAAATTATGTCAGAAAGGGTTGAAAGTTGACAACGTGACTTTGAATGGTGCATAATGAACGCAAAAAAGTCCAGAGTTGTAATAAGTTATTAAAATTTTGAATAGCCGGTGTAACAGATGAGTTTTCGTCGGAAACTCTGATACTTCGAAAGAATGTGTCCAGTTTGTACACGAAGTGCATCCAGTTTTTGCCGTAACCATCTCTACTTTTTTGCATATGCCATGTGGATGAAATGATGATACCATGTCAAGTTTCAACCTTTCCGGAGTTCATTTGTTGTGCTTGTCAATTTCAGGGTCATTTAGCTCAAAACAAATCAGTAAATGCATCAAATCTATGAAATTATGTCAGAAAGGGTTGAAAGTTGACGACGTGCCTTTGAATGATGCATAATGAATGCAAAAAATCACGGAGTTGTAATAAGTTATTAAAATTTTGAATAGCCAATGTAACAGATGAGTTTTCGTCCGAAACTCTGATACTTTGAAAGAAAGTGTCCAGTTTGTACACGAAATGCATTCAGTTTTTGCCGTAACCATCTCTACTTTTTTGCACCGGTTCATAAAGAAATATAAGAGCATTTAGATTACTAAAATAGTGATCTAAATGCTCTTATATTTCTTTATAAAGAAATACATAAAAAATACATTGATCATCAATGATCTTTTTGTGTACAATCTGAATTGACAATATGTGTCCTCACCGGTTCAGAAATCAGAGAAAACTCATATTATGGCCACAAATTCTACACGTAGAGTTCAATGAAGACCAAGTGGTTGTGATAGTTTGAGAAGTAACATATTTAAGGTGGTAAAAACCCTGTTAGCGGAGCGAGGTGGAACTAAAAAACCGCTACAATAAAAACCTCTAGTACCGGTTTGTGGTAAGAACCAGTACTAAAGGGGCTGGTGGGGCCCCATCCGGACCACGGCGTGCCACAACCTCTTTAGTACCGGTTCGTGGCACGAACCGATACTATAGGTTCGCCACGAACCGGTACTAATTTGCTCCGCCCATCCAGCCGTTCGAACCGGCACTAATGGCAACATTAGTGCCAGTTTTATTATAAACCGATACTAATGTGCTTCACATTAGGCCGTTTTTCTATTAGTGTGTCTTAGCTAGGCCGCCAGCCGGCATCAATGCTGGAGAGCTCCTACTTCTGTTTATTCGACAGGCTCTACCACAGGGCTTTGGAGCTCGAGGCCACGACAGGTGTGTTGCAAAGAGGAGATCGGGGAGTGAAGGTGGGATGCATTTGTTGACGACCCTGCCCATTTTTAAATAGATAGCGGACGCTAGGCCAAGCGGCTAGGTGTTTAATGCCACCTGGCATATGACGGATCGGTGGGTCGCATGCAGGCGCCAGAGTAAGTTCATCAGCAGCCACCATTTAAAGGTGGAGAGAAGCCGCGTGCACCGGTACGTGGCGCGGGCGACGCTCTCGAGTGGTGCGCCACTTACAACTTCAGTGTGAGGTTGCTCTGACTCAGCATGAATGCGACGTTGACCACTTCGGCCCGGAATGAGAGAAAGCGTGGGAGATGGTTTTGGATGGGTCCGGGTGTTGGACGTGCCCGCGGTAGCAGTCCGGACGTTCGCAAAGCCCCCTCCCTTGGGTTGCTTTCGTTTTGCGGGAAAAAAGACGTCTAGACTGATACAAGGACAGATACATTGCGCGTTAACTGGCAAGACACATTCTGACAGGCCGCGGGGCTCCATATATGTCATTATCCACGTGACTGACAAACAAAAAGACAAACAAAAGAAACACACATCTCAACATTTTCTCCGCGATAAACTTGCTATGACGTGAAGACAAGAGTTACATTTAGTACATGTTATCTGGGACAACAACATCGTTGGGGTTATAATCAAAGAACTTTGTGATGCTGAACAAGGGCAAGGACCTGTACATTATCGATTCATCCGACCGAGCATTCATTCCTGGATGTCTCCTACTCCCAAATTCTCGAGGTAGCATTGATCTCTAAGCTTTTTCTTTCCTTTTCCGGGGTGCATTGCTATCTTATTGCATTGTCTTTTGCTGATGGCAGGGGCTCGAGAGAAACATGACGAACTCCTCGACAGAGAAAAGATACACATTCGACTGGTCATCCTCGTATATATACATTAATTGTTAATAATATATCTTGTGGTTGCTACTAATTTATACCATGAGACAATTTTTGGGAGGAAGGCCTTCACTTACGACCATCTGTAATGCTATACAACAAGACCACGTGACACCTTTAGATTTTATTTTTGCTCCATCTTAAAGCATTTATAGATGTACTTCACAAATCCGGGGCCCTATAAGTCCGAGGACAGCCGACAGTGATGCCTACCCCTCATTTCTTAGACATTGCAAGGTATATGTACAATGTGTGTGCCGAACTTTTCTAGTACGGGGGCTCACGTCGGTGGCACAGTGGCATGCACCATAGGCAAGCATGCTACGCTTGGCATGATGAAACCAAGCGTTAGGCTGGTTTTCTGTTAACGACCATTTCTGTGCGTGCTGCTACTCGTCAATTCGTTCGACCTGGTGGCTGACCGATGAAAAGCACACATCTCGGCGTTTCTTCCAGAGGAAATTGACCAAGAAGCCAGGTGAGAGCGTGGTTCAATACATGCTACCTCCACTGCGCACGACGAGATTCTTCAAGATGCAGGCAAATAACGTTGTGATGCTAAACAAGAGGCACGGTATGTTCACTCTAGAGGTGTAACACTAATAGTTCGTTCCTGGATGTCACCCACTCCCATATTCTCAAGATAGCACTGACTTTGTTTTTTCGGAGTGCATTGCTCTCTTCTTGCCTTGTCTTTGCTAACAGTAGACGCTCAAGAGAAAGCGGGTGAACTCATCGATAGAGAAAACATACACACTTGAGATTGGTCATCCTCACATATATATATATATATATATATATATATATATATATATATATATATATATATATATATATATATATATATACATATATATATATATAGCTTTGCTAAACTGTGCCTGAGCGCAGATCACCTTATTCTACGCGCTGCACCCTCTAAGCGCACCTAAGCGGTTAGCAAGTGTAATCCTGAGCCGACCGAGAGAGAGCAGAATGACCTGCATGCACCATGATCTATTTTGATCGTAAATTACTAAGCAGAAGTAGTACACCACAGTAATTGAATTACTACTCAGATTCTCCACTTCATTAATTAGTGAATTACCATGCTTTTATGGTAAAATAATAAAGTGCTGGTATATGACGTAATCTTTCACTACAATTTGACCTCCACACGTACTGGTATTAGATTTAAAATAATTAGATTGCATGATCTTCGTGACAAGCAGTCTGTAATATGTTATCTATAAATTGTAAAATGGATGGTAGTAAACACTTCACTCGAAGTAGTAAATATGACAATTATATGCGTACATTCTAGTAAATTGTTTTATAAAATAAATTACTTATCATTAATACAATAACTGAAACGACTACTAAGAACAATCAACATGATATACATCTATACATAATAATGGTTTTCCAGATCTAGCATTGGGCGCCTCTTATTACTAGAACTAAATTCTTTTACTAGTTTGATTTTGTTCTCAAGCATTTACTAGAAGAAACATCCTCGCAATAGTTTTCATTGGAGCATTACTATGTGCCTTACTTAGTTTACCCTGTCCTACGCTCCGGCCGCTTCGAGTGAGCCAATCAGTATGCGCTATTTAGGCCGACGCGCTAACCGGGTCGAAGTGCGTGGGCGACGTGAGAAAAAAATCGATCATAACACTTACGACCAAAACTGCTCTATGTGTAACATCGTTGTCTTATTGTCGGTAAAAAAACCCTATGTCTATTACTACCTACAATTAATCTATTACTGACAATGATTATGGATGAATCCTTCACATCTCGCTGCCGGTAAAAGAATTAGGTCCATTACCATTCATACTTACTATATTACTAGCAATGAGTAGTCACTGTTTTACATCCGGTAAGAAAACTAGGTCCATTACCATCCGTACTTACTATATTACTAGCAATCAATAGTGACGCAAGATCAGAGCAACACATGGTAATAGAAATAAAGCACGTTACTTTATTTTTCACATGCCATTACCCTCAAAATCTTCCTTCTCCGCGACCCGCACAGCCGCGCGTGATTAGGAGCAGCAGCCGGCGTGTAGATTAACTAAAAATGCGCGCACGCTCAGAATAGCGCAGCCGTATATATATATATATATGTGTGTGATTTAAAGATATTATGTTACGTGCCTAAACCTATAGTGCGTGCATAATGAAGCAACACATACAATGTGCACTAATGAAAAGTTGGAAAGAACAGAGGAGGAGTTTTAATCGGCATGTAACTCGGATGATGATGGGATTTTGACATGCAAATAAAAAGGACCCTGATAAGTGATACATGTGTGGCACGAAGCAATTTCACCCATATGTGTGGGCTGAAGGAGGTTGGGCCAAACGCCTTTCTAGTTACTCATTGTGACATGTGAGTATTTTTGTTCTTTCACACATGCATGCAGACAGGGCAAAAACAAATGATATCAGCTGAAATTTTTTGGGGTTTTCAAACCTTAAAATGTTTTATTTCTTAAATGAAAAATCCAATTAAAAATTCTGTTTTCACCATTAAATTCCTCACAATGAGGACTTCAAAACTAAACCCCATATCGATATGTTTCGATGGTATTTTTTTTTGTGATCAAAAAGTTGCCATGTCTATTGCACATAAATGTCATGACATGTTTTAACTACTTTTTCTTCTACGTTTAAAGTAAATTTTGACATGTTATAAAAAAGAAAATTAAGAAACTAAACTTGCCGTGGAGAATTACTAAAATTTGCCATGATGCATGAAATAATTTTGACATGGTTCATAATTAAAAAAGAAATCCATCGTCAATTACTTTAAAAATGCATATTCAATGACTGAAATTTGCCATTAATGAGAAACTAAAATTGCTATGGTGACTTACTTAAATTTTCCATGATACATGCACTAAAATTTGCCATGGTTCATACAAAAATAATTTCTATGGTCAAAATACTAGAATTTCCATGATCTATAAACTTAATTTGCCATCATGAATTACTAAAAATTGCTATGAGCCACAAATTAAATTTGCCATGGTTAATTACTAAAAATATCCCCTGTCGATTAATAAAATTTACCGTGAAAAGTAGTTGAAATACAATGGTAGCTTTAAACCTAGAAGTAAAAAAAATAGATGAAAGTTATCATAGCAACTTTAGTGTAAACACTATGGCAACTTCAGTGTAACATCATGGCAAATTTAAGGATAAAAACAGATTTTTAATCTGATTTTTTATTTAAGAGATAAAACATTTATTAGTGTGGAAAACTAAAAAGGTTTCGCTGATGTCATCTATTTGATGTGGCAAAATGAATGGTAGTGAAGATGTTTAGACCATGTTGTTTCGTGTCACACGTATGTCACTTATCATTTGAGAATAAAAAGGTCCGCTACAACTGCAATGCTATCTGGCATGTAACTAACACAATCGAATTTTATTTTGTGAGGTTCTAACACATTCAGATAAATGATGAAAGGATTCTGACATGCAAAGAAAGGCCCGCTACAACTGCCATGCCATCGCAAGTAAAGAAAACAATTATGTTTGTATCCCGTTTCAACTGAAGCCTCAGTCAGACTGAACGTAATTCCTGTTATCTGTCTTTGTTGTAGCCCATTAATATATCCCTCTCTCTCTTTATAAAGCCCAGTAATTAAAGCAAAAGTTTGTTACACAAAACCTATCTTTTTTTTTTGTGAAAACACAAAACCTATCGTTGTCACACTCGACTAACCCAAAAAAGGAGTAATATCACTCTATTTTTAGGGGAATGTCACGCTATTAATAGGTGCATGATACTCACTAACAAAAAACCCTGAGGATAAACTCACATGTGCAAGGAAAAAAATCTTACAAGGTCCCACAAAGAAAGACTTATTCATATGGCCGACTGAATTATCTCATCCGCCGACTATATCATGGACCCTAATTATAATGGTTTTGATTTAAAGTTAACCTATCAAAACATTTTTGTCCGACAAAGAAAATTAAGAGTCCAGAAAAAAAAGGCACTGGTGAAATCATGGACGACATCAACAAAAGGAACATCTTTTATGCTTTTCTTCCATCATGTCTCCACTTAGAACAAGTGTGTTCAACTAAAGAATAAATAGAGAAGAAGCGCGTTCATTCGTTCGACCGGCTCCATACTTTGCACATGACCACAAACCTAAAAGTTGTATACAATTTCATAATAAATCTATTGGCTGGAAGGCCATGTCGCAATTGGCACACATATTGCATGCATGCAATTACATCTCACTTAATATACATTTGCAAAAAAATCCTATACAATTACATAATCATATACAATTATTAATTTTTGTATGAATTAAGTGGCTGAGAATAATAAATTTTAATAAGTCACAGTACACCCCTTGGATATATCGACATGAATACACAAGCTACGATGATCAGGCTAAGTGGATGTTTTACCCGTCACCGGCTCAACAAGACATATTTGATGATTTTTGTATTACCATTAACTTTCTAGCGATGATCGTGGCGACTCAGAAAATTCTTATTAGGCGGAAAAAAACTAAACCATTTTCTATCTAACAAATGAAAGAAGGTAGAAAAATTGTCATATTACGGACACTACATACTAAAAGGTTATATGAGCTACTGTTGCTTTAGATATATGGCGAAGCAACATAGATTCCTAGCATAAAACTACAACCATTTTCTATACAAAATTAACAAAATTGAGGTTGCAATATTTACTTGTTACGAACACTACATACGAAATTTGCTTTAGATATATGGTGTAATGACATATAAATTTCTTATCCTTCCGATAGAAACTACAACTATTTATTGTATAATAATACAAAATAAGAAACACAAATAGTTATCAATTTTCCTGATTTCAGACACCACGTACAGAAAGTATAAGAAATAGATAGATATTTTATATACAATTCAACCTACGAACAACACATGGAATTCAGAAATAGCAATTGCATCCACTCGATTACATATAATATGTAGCAATGGAAAAAAAATTGTCGATGTAAGATGCCAAGTTGGGCATGCATGTGTTACTTCTGCAAATAGAAAAGTATGATGAAGTGTATGCGATGTATTAACATGAATCGTTTTGGTAGCATAAAAGTAGTTCAACATGCATACTAGAGACGAATAGAAAGCATAGATGATGTCATGTATGTGATAATAAGAGTTCAAAGCACAGATGATGTCATGTATGTGATAATATGCTTAGTGTTCCAAATAATACAACTTGATGCACACACCATGCATGGACATGATCATAAGATATACACGTTGTGTCCAGAGTTATGGAGCTGGAATTGTTTAGAAAATTTTGATGAGTGTACCCTGATAAAAACTTTGTTTGATGTGCGGGCCATAACACATATTTCAGATGTACGAACATTCATATGGAAAATAAAGGCCAGAGTTATGTACCATAAATGCTCAAAATCTAAGATGACGTTTATAAAAAGATGTAGGTAATGCTAGCAAATACGCAGGTTACTAACAGAAGAAAAAAATAGATTAGAACTATCTCCATCCATAGATAGATGACTTTATCCTATAACATGTCTTACCAAAGTGCTGACATTTATATATCTGTACATAAATAATATTTTTTTCATCACCAACCACTTAGTAATACAATCATTAGTTGATCTGCATAAGTGCATGTTTATACAATAATAATGACCAAAGCTATGCGCAAAATGCCATATCGAAATCTAAAACGACAACTACGACAATACTATATAAATTTAGCCTCGCAAATGCATGGGTCGCCCTACTAGTTTACAGTAAATCATAAGATGCCTTCATCCGGTTCTTGCAGATAGCGGTAAAACACACTGCGACTCGATCTCACAATTTCCATTGGAGCATGTCCGGACGCAAGGGCAAGAATCACGATCTCACAAAATTGAACATGCATGTGGCCGTTGCTCAGGTCCAGTCACGTCTTGTCCCAACTCATTCCGGATTACCCGGCGATGATGATGATGATCCACCTGCTGCCGCCTTGGGCGTCTCCGTGGTATTCCCTTCTGCACCGAACGGAAAATCAACAGGAAACTCAGCTCATACGCGGGCTGGCCTGGGCCGAAACAGACGACGGGCGAGGCATCAACCGTGCTTACGCGTGGGCGGCCAACCGTGTGAAATGCAACGGGAGCGTACGTACCGTGGTCCACGACGACGAGGCCCTTCCGGTGCCGCTCCATGACGGCGAGGATGTACTTGAAGGACTCCGTGTCGCAGGGGATGGTGAGCGCGCCGCCCACGTAAACGAACTCGAACTCCTCCTCCGCCTTCTCCAGCAGCCGCCGGAACACAGGGTTGCCCAGGTACGCCGTCGGCACCACGAACCGCCGCCGCTCCGCGCCCACGTACACCGCGCAGCACCCGCGCGGCACGCCCGCGGGGGCGCCCGGGGTCATCGGCCTGCCGTCGCCGTGCTCCTCCTCCTTCTCCGGCGCCGGCACCACCAGCGGCAACTTGCTGGCGCTGGCAGCATCCTCGTTCTGATGATGAGCATTGGCGTTGGGCTCGCCCGCCGTCCCGTGAGCATTACTCCCCCCTTCCATCAATCGGCGGCTAGACGGCTCGCACGGTCGCCACGATTACGGCCGGGCCGACCTAAACGAGCTAACATGGATCTGGTTGAATGATCGTAACCCGTAAGGAATTATTAACTCGCCTTGAACTGGGCGCGTGCAAGAGGATTTCGTTGGCCCCTATACACAAATAATACGCCCGCCGGCTCCTGTCTTTGATCCTAATAGCTTGAGGAATAGATGAATGCTCATCAAGTGGCAAGGATGTACCGATCAGAGGGCAGAGGAGGGGCAATGGAGTTCATGTACGGCCACCATATTCACGCCATGCATGGTCTTCACTTGAGGAATAATGGTCGTGCAAGTTCTAAGGCGGATTCCTCTCCGTGCTGCGAGGAGACGCCAACCACTGGCCGAGGGGCGCATTGCATGACACCTAACTTAACTTAGAGCATTTCTAACTGATCCCCTATAACCAGATAAAGGAGTAGACATTCAGTTTTACTCCGCTAACCGCCACATAACCGATCTCTAATAACCATTAGCGAAGGATAATTTATTCTCAATAGCGTATCCCGCCCCTATATTTGCTCAGCCGCTACTGCTTGGAGGAAAAAGTCTCCTCCCCTCTACTGCCTCACTCACCCCACTCCCGCGCC